>NC_023756.2:47590639-47634936 GCF_000499845.2 Phaseolus vulgaris | reverse complement strand
TGAAATTCTTCCGAAATAGTTTTTTCCTGAAATTCCACGTAAGAATATCCACTGAATTTAGGACAAAACGCGACAAATTTCAGGTAAAACGGATGTGTATTCACCCACGAAAAGAATGAAATAGTTTCACACACAGACGAACCTTCCTTTCAGCCCTGGCAGTGATGAAAAAAAATTTATTGCCAATCCTGTGGGACGAATCTGGGGCTCAAATCTCAGCCAAAACTCAATAGACACAGTGAGGAACGTCTGCTCAAAATTTCAGACCAAAATACCCAAGGAGTAAGGGGTAGTATGTCCCAGCCCGAGAGTGAACAAAACCGGTTTTCCGAAAACGAAACGTCCTGGCTTTTCTACCCCGTATCTTCTTTCTGTGATTTGTTTATGGACGTGCCTCCTTCCCTGGGTGCAAACAACATATGAAGGTACTTGTGTGGATATTTTCAGCGCAATACGGACCCAGAATAAAATTTCAGAAAGTGGGGCGAAATTTCACAAGTTTTGGTAGAGGATAGCCTTGGTTTGCACAAAATTTTTGAAAAATTCTTCCGAAATAGTTTTTTTCTGAAATTACACGTAAGAATCTCCACTGAATTTGGGACAAAACGCGACAAATTTCAGGTCAAACGGATGAGTATTCACCCACGAAAAAAATTAAACAGTTTCATACACAGACGAACATTCCTTTCAGCCCTGGCAGTGATGAAAAAAAGTTTATTGCCAATCCTGTGGGACGAATCTGGGGCTCAAATCTCGGCCAAAACTCAATAGACACAGTGACGAACGTCTGGTAAAAATTTCAGACCAAAATACCCAAGGAGTAAGGCGTAGTATGTCCCAGACCGAGAGTGAAAAAAACTGGTTTTCCGAAAACGAAACGTCCTGGCTTTTCTACCCCGTATCTTCTTTCTGTGATTTGTTTATGGACGCGCCTTCTTCCCTGGGTGCAAACAACATAAGAAGGTACTTGTGTGAATATTTTCAGCGCAATACGGACCCAGAATAAAATTTCAGAAAGTAAGGCGAAATTTCACAAGTTTTGGTAGAGGATAGCCTTGGTTTGCACAAAATTTTTGAAAAATTCTCCCGATATAGTTTTTTCCTGAAATTCCACGTAAGAATCTCCACTAAATTTGGGATAAAACGCGACAAATTTCAGGTCAAACGGATAAGTATTCACCCACGAAAAGAATGAAACAGTTTCACACACAGACGAACCTTCCTTTCAGCCCTAGCAGTGATGAATAAAAAGTTTATTGCCAATCCTGTGGGACGAATATGGGGCTCACATCTCAGCCACAACTGAGTAGACACAGTGACGAACGTCTGGTAAAAATTTGAGACCAAAATACTCAAGGAGTAAGGCGTAGTAAGTCCCTGACCGAGAGTGAACAAAACCGGTTTTCCGAAAACGAAACGTCCTGACTTTTCTACCCCGTATCTTCTTTCTGTGATTTGTTTATGGACGTGCCTCCTTCCCTGGGTCCAAACAACATATGAAGGTACTTGTGTGAATTTTTTCAGCGTAATACGGACCCAGAATAAAATTTCAGAGAGTAGGGCGAAATTTCACAAGTTTTGGTAGAGGTCGCCTTGGTTTGCGCAAAATTTCTGAAAAATTCTCCTGAAATAGTTTTTTCCTGAAATTCCACGTAAGAATCTCCACTGAATTTGGGACAAAACGCGACAAATTTCAGGTCAAACGGATGAGTATTCACCCACGAAAAGAATGAAACAGTTTTATACATAGACGAACCTTCCTTTCAGCCCTGGCAGTGATGAATAAAAAGTTTATTGCCAATTCTGTGGTACGAATCTGGGGCTCAAATCTTAGCCAAAACTCAGTAGACACAGTGACGAACGTCTGGTAAAAATTTCAGACCGAAATACCCAAGGAGTAAGGCGTAGTAAGTCCCCGACCGAGAGTGAACAAAACCGGTTTTCCGAAAACGAAACGTCCTGGCTTTTCTACTTTGTATCTTCTTTCTGTGATTTGTTTATGGACGTGATATGATTCCACTAGCAAGATATTGATGATTCTTTGACATTTTATGGAATCAACTTTAGTTGGGGAATGAATAAGCACTTTTAATAGAAATGGATCAATGTTCGATGTTTCAAGAACTCACCAAAACTTGCATCGAACACCAAACTCACATGGAAGACCCATTTCTTGCCAATTGAACCGATTAAATTGAACAAGAAAGCAAATGCACCGATTAAAAAGCTTAAGAACTGAAATGCACCGAACATATTAAGAAGAAATGAAGAAGAAACACTTGAATTCAGCGAAATATCATAAGAACCGAACACTACATGAATTTATGCTCAAAGCACCGAATAGAAAGATCCTAGACATGTTTTTGAATTCGGAAGAACTTGGAAATGAAATGAAAAGATGGAGAAGAGAGGAACTTATGAGAATGGAGAGCTTGGTTGATGGTCACGCCACTTGGAGCGTGAAAGCTCCAAGATAAGTGAGAAATTGCCGCCACTTGAGAGAACCAAGGCACTCAAGATAAGACAAGGTAGAGGAGAAGACAAAGTTCTCACACAATTCTCTCTCAATTTGAGTAGAGTTTCTCTATAGCCAATTTCCAATCTGAATTTTACAAGAGCCCACACCTCTATTTATAGTGTGAGGGTGCTGAAAAATAGGTGGGAAAATTCAAATGAAACTCATTTGAAATTCCCACCAAAAACAAGTCACATGGGAGGTGTGACCTTTTTCTACTATGACACCTCCTAAAAACTACACCTACACCTACTCTCCTAAGTCACATGGACAATGTGACTTTATTTTACATATTCACACTCCTTTATTTAATATCCACACCTCCTACAACTATACAAGAGTAATTCAAATGATGCTCTTTTATTTAATGCTTGGCCTTGCCCCTCAAGGGATGGACTTGGGCTTTTTGGGCTTTCGCCTTCTTGGGCTTGGGCTTTGGGCTTGGGCCTCATCTTTTGAAAGGACTAATAAGAAGAACTTTAAATGATTTGGCCCTGTCCATTCTTCCTATTAACAACATCTTTTTGATTCTCATGTGGACGTGCCTCCTTCCCTGGGTGCAAACAACATATGAAGGTACTTGAGTGAATTTTTTCAGCGCAATACGGACCCAGAATAAAATTTCAGAGAGTAGGGTGAAATTTCACAAGTTTTGGTAGAGGATAGCCTTGGTTTGCACAAAATTTCTGAAAAATTCTCCCGAAATAGTTTTTTCCTGAAATTCCACGTAAGAATCTCCACTGAATTTGGGACAAAACGCGACAACTTTCAGGTCAAACGGATGAGTATTCACCCACGAAAAGAATGAAAAAGTTTCACACACAAACGAACCTTCCTTTCATCCCTAGCAGTGATGAATAAAAAATTTATTGCCAATCTTGTGGGACGAATCTGGGGCTTAAATCTCAGCCAAAACTCAATAGACACAGTAACGAACATCTGGTAAAAATTTCAGACCAAAATACCCAAGGAGTAAGGCCTAGTAAGTCCCGGACCGAGAGTGAACAAAACCGGTTTTCCGAAAAAGAAACGTCCTAGTTTTTCTACCCCGTATCTTCTTTCTGTGATTTGTTTATGGACGTGCCACCTTCCCTGTGTGAAAACAACATATGAAGGTACTTGTGTGAATATTTTCAGCGCAATACGGACCCAGAATAAAATTTCAAAAAGTATGGCGAAATTTAACAAGTTTTGGTAGAGGATAGTCTTGGTTTGCACAAACTTTCTGAAAAATTCTCCCGAAATAGATTTTTCCTGAAATTCCACGTAAGAATCTCCACTGAATTTGGGACAAAACGCGACAAATTTCAGGTCAAACGGATGAGTATTCACCCGCGAAAAGAATGAAACAGTTTCACACACAAACGAACCTTCCTTTCAGCCCTAGCAGTGATGAACAAAAAGTTTATTGCCAATCCTGTGGGACGAATTTGGGGCTCACATCTCAGCCAAAACTGAGTAGAAACAGTGACGAACGTCTGGTAAAAATTTCAGACCAAAATACCAAAGGAGTAAGGCGTAGTAAGTCCCAGACCGAGAGTGAACAAAACCGGTTTTCCGAAAAGGAAACGTCCTGGCTTTTCTACCCCGTATCTTCTTTCTGTGATTTGTTTATGGACGTGCCCCCTTCTCTGGGTGCAAACAACATATAAAGGTACTTGTCTGAATATTTTCAGCGCAATACGGACCCAGAATAAAATTTCAGAAAGTAAGGCGAAATTTCACAAGTTTTGGTAGAGGATAGCCTTGGTTTGCACAAAATTTCTGAAAAATTCTCCCGAAATAATTTTTTCCTGAAATTCCACATAAGAATCTCCAGTGAATTTGGGACAAAACGCGACAAATCTCATGTCAAACGGATGAGTATTCACTCACGAAAAGAATGAAACAGTTTCACACACAGACGAACCTTCCTTTCAGCCCTGGCAGTGATGAATAAAAAATTTATTGCCAATCCTGAAGGACGAATCTGGGGCTCAAATCTCAGCCAAAACTCAGTAGACAAAATGACGAACGTCTGGTAAAAATTTCAGACCACCCAAGGAGTAAGGCGTAATAAGTCCCAGACCGAGAGTGAACAAAACCGGTTTTCCGAAAATGAAACGTCCTGGCTTTTCTACCCCGTATCTTCTTTCTGTGATTTGTTTATGGACGTGCCTCCTTCCCTGGGTGCAAACAACATATAAAGGTACTTGTGTGAATATTTTCAGCGCAATACGAACCCAGAATAAAATTTCAGAAAGTAGGGCCAAATTTCACAAATTTTGGTAGAGGATAGCCTTGGTTTGCACAAAATTTCTGAAAAATTTTCCAGAAATAGTTTTTTCCTAAAATTCCACGTAAGAATCTCCACTGAATTTGGGACGAAACGCGACAAATTTCAGGTCAAACGGATGACTATTCGCCCACGAAAAAAATCAATCAGTTTCACACAAAAACGAACCTTCCTTTCTGTCCTAGCAGTGATGAATAAAAAATTTATTGTCAATCTTGTGGGACGAATCTGGTACTCAAATCTCAGCCAAAATTCAGTAGACATGGTGAAGAACGTCTGGTAAAAATTTCAGACTAAAATACCCATCGAGTGAGGCGTAGTAAGTCCCAGACCGAGAGTGAACAAAACCGGTTTTCCGAAAATGAAACGTCCTGGCTTTTCAACCCCGTATCTTCTTTCTATGATTTGTTTGTGGACGTACCTCCTTACCTGGGTGCAAACAACATATGAAGGTACTTGTGTGAATTTTTTCAACGCAATACGGACCCAGAATAAAAATTTTAAACTAGAGCGAAATTTCACAAGTTTTGGTAGAGGGATAGCCTTGATTTGCACAAAATTTCTAAAAAATTCTCACGAAATAGTTTTTTCCTGAAATTCCCCGAAAGAATATGCACTGAATTTTGGACAAAACACGACAAATTTCAAGTCAAACGGATGAGTATTCACCCACGAAAAGAATGAAAGAGTTTCACACAGAGCCGAACCTTCCTTTCAACCCTGGCAGTGATGAATAAAAAATTTATTGCCAATCTCCTGGGACGAATCTGGGGCTCAAATCTCAGCCAAAACTCAGTAGACACAGTGACGAACATCTGGTAAAAATTTCAGACCAAAATACCCAAGGAGTAAGGCGTAGTAAGTCCCAGACCGAGAGTGAACAAAACCGATTTTCCGAAAACGAAATGTCCTGGCTTTTCTACCCCGTATCTTCTTTCTGTGATTTGTTTATGGACGTGCCTCCTTACCTGGGTGCAAACAACATATAAAGGTACTTGTGTGAATATTTTCAGCGCAATACGGACCCAGAATAAAATATCAGAAAGTAGGGCGAAAGTTAACAAGTTTTGGTGTAGGATAGCCTTGGTTTGTACAAAATTTCTGAAAAATTCTCCCGAAATAGTTTTTACCTGAAATTCCACGTAAGAATCTCCTCTGAATTTGGGACAAAACACGACAAATTTCAGGTCAAACGAATGAGTATTCACCCACGAAAAGAATGAAACAGTTTCACACACAGACGAACCTTCCTTTCAGCCCTGGGAGTGATGAATAAAAAGTTTATTGCCAATCTTGTGGGACGAATCTGGGGCTCAAATCTCCGCCAAAACTCAGTAGACACAGTGACGAACGTTTGGTAATTCAGACCAAAATACCCAAGGAGTAAGGCGTAGTAAGTCCCAGACCTAGAGTGAACAAAATCGGTTTTCCGAAAACGAAACAGCCTAGCTTTTCTACCCCGTATCTTCTTTTTGTGATTTGTTTATGGACGTGCCTCCTTACCTGGGTGCAAACAACATATGAAGGTGTTTGTGTGAATTTTTCAGCGCAATACGGACCCAGAATAAAATTTCAGAAAGTAGGGCGAATTTTCACAAGTTTTAGTGACCATGATTTTGGATATAATATATTTTAACTTTTACTCAACTTTATAAAATTTGATAAGGTTTGTATATGTTTATATAATTATCTTATCAATATGAATTATGATAGCAAAACAGAGTACCATTAAGTCTTCAACGGTTTGGAGAATGATAAGCTAATCAATTTCTTTTTTCTTTGTCTGGCATGGTATAGATCCATGCCTAAAAAATTTGTATTTTGTTCTGAAATGTCTGTGTTGTACAATTTTGATGCTGAATTGATCGATATAACTAAACAGCAGCTGGACATCCACCCTTTCTAGGATCACTTACGGCAATAAGAGTACCATGTTTGGATTGTAAGTTGATGTTTTTACCAATTTTCCTATTCATCTTAACAGGGGTCTTCAGATTTTGGACCACAAGTTGAGTGACAGCTAGTGCTTCACACTCACTCAGTTGATGACCCCTTTCTTCTAGGAAAATCCTTCTTTCTTTCGAAAACTGAATGTGATCACCATTCAGTGCTGTCAAATTCTCATAACGAACTACATTTGGTATTAGCTGCATGAGATAAAAATCCAAATTAGATTCAAATACTAATATGAAGTGCACTTTAAAACTAGCTCAATCTTATAAAATCGATTTATAGGTGAGGTTTGCATCCACACTTATATACTATGGAATGCTCTAATCTCTAGTCGAAGTGGGATCTCCAACATCTTAATATGGTATCAGAGTCACTTCAAACCTATACTAGCGTGTATTTGTTGGGCTTATCATCGGATCACCCATAATATGTTATCTCATGCACGAGCGGTCACTTTCGACGTGAGGAGTGTGTGTTCGAGATCCATATGGACTAGAGACTAAGACATTTAATTCTTTATAAGTGAGTGCAAACCTTATCTCATAAGTCGATTTTATGAGGTTGGATTAGGCTTCGGAACTATCTAAATAAAGACTAGTTAGTAACCTTGTGATAGATCCTCGGGCTCATAACTGCATCCAAGGGTTTCATTCCCAAGATGAAATGATTAATAAAGATTTGAATCACTGCTGGAGCAATGTTCATTCCTCCACTTCCTCCAAGTACCCCAACCAACTCATCATCCTGCAAGAGGAATGTTCATGTGTAAGAATCCTTACTCTCCAAATGTAAAGAGGTAATTTTTTTTTCTTGATTAGAATTGTGTTTAGAAACTTACAGCAGTCTATAACCCCATCTATTTGTTTAAAATTTCAGTTTTTTTTTTAAATGACGAAAATACTCTTTTTTTTCATATCATACACATATTGTATACTAGAAGAAAAGGTTTCCAATGTATCATTATTGTTGTGTTTACTTCTCTATTTCATCACATATTTCTCTATAAGTTGTATAATTTGTTGTAGTGGTGACATTTCTCAATTCACAGTGCAAATTGCAAGCAATACCTTTGTGATGATGAGAGGAGTCATGGAAGACAATGGTCTTTTGTTTGGTTCAATGAAATTTGCTGGAGCTGGAGGCAGTTTATCAGGGGTTATTTCAGTGGGTGCAGAGAAATCATCCATCTCATTGTTCACCAAAATACCAGTAGAAACAGAACGAAACCCAGCTCCAAAATGATAATTTACAGTTGATGTTAGTGATACAGCATTTCTATCAGCATCAACAATACACATATGACTTGTTCCATGATCTCTCAGTTGACTCCACCTGCCCAACATGGTTATCAATAACTTTTTGTTAACTTAGTGATTTTTCAACACATCTTGCAAAAGGGAATGGTTTCATTCAAATTTCCAGTAGTAGATCGCACCTGTTCATGTAGTACTCTGGAGGGAAAGTAGTGTTATCAAGAATCTTTTGCTGAATTTCCTTTGCAAAAGATGGAGAAAGCATTTTGGATATAGTATCATCAATGTTTTCAACAAAGTTAGGGTCACCCAAGTTCATTCGAATAGCAAACATGAACTTCAGAGCTTCTATTAGACGATGTACACCAAGATTTCCCCTTGCAGCATCAGGATCTCCATAACTGTCCAAGATGTTCAGAACCTGTTTAAAATTTTTTTGGATCAGAAAAAAAAATGAATAAATATAACCGCATCAGAGTTAGTCAAACCCTTATACAAATCATGAAAATAAAACACACATCACCTAACTATCCACTGTAACAGAGGAAGATAAGTCACCACTTAACAAAGGAAACCAAAACAGTAACAAACGCAACTTCAACATTTAACAACATAACTAACAAACCAAACAAACAACACAGAAAACACCTACTTCAATATTTAACAACATAACTAACAAACCAAACAAACAACACAAAAAAACACCTAAAGGTGACACCCAACCCAATCTCACAAGCAACCAACCAACCAGAGACTAACAAAAGCAATTAGCTTAAATCAAATTCAAACAAGTCATCCGAACAAAATACCAATCAGAAAAGGAGAAATGGAGAAATGAGCAACTAGAACTATTCACATACAATTAAGAAAACATACTTACATGCAACTAATAACCAAAAACAAAAGGACACCAGAAACAGTTGCTGCAGAGTTCTGTATTGATGTTAAAAAGGATGTCTCAATTTCTACAGAACAACATGGAAGTGCATGCAGAAAAGAGAGAACAGGAATTTACAAACCAGAGAAAGAGCAAGTGTTCCAGAAGAAGGAGGTGGCATTCCATATATGGTGTATCCCATCACATTCAGAGTCATTGCATCTGCTATTTCCAGCTTGTAATTGCGTAAATCCTCCATTGTTAAAATCCCACCAGCTTCTTTGACATCCTTCACTAACTTTTCAGCAATGCTACCATTGTAGAAAGCTTGTGGCCCTTGCTCTGCAACTATCTCCAAGGTAAGACCGAGTTCAGCATTTTTACACACATCCCCTTCTTTCAACAAAGCTCCTTTGGGTGCATATAGCTTTCTTAACCCAGGATCATCCAATATCTTTTCGGCATCGGTAACTATGAAATTTCCAAGAGCAGGAGACACTACAAAACCTTTTTCAGCAAGTTCTATTGCTGGTTGGAATAAGGTCTTCCATGGAAGTCGTCCATACTTCAACCAAGCTGCATGAAGGCCAGCTAATTCACCAGGAACTCCCATTGACAATACCCCTAAGCTCTTATCCTTCAGATTTTTCTCATACATATTCTGTTTGTATATATACTCAAGCATAAGTTACACTGTTGTGGATTTCCGTGGATGAAAATGTTAATTTTGTCCAATTGCTTTGATAATGTCAAGCATGAGGTTTAACAAAACTTTAATGGTTTAGCAGAAAGAGTTAACTTCAAACCTGTGAAGCAGCTGCAGGAGCAGTTTCTCTCATGTCAAAAGCTTGTGTTTGGGAGGTTGAAGAAGATCGAACAACCATGAAAGAGCCACCCCCTATGCCACTTGATACTGAGAGAACAACACCAATGCATAATGCAGCCGCCACTGCAGCATCAACAGCATGTCCACCCTGCTTAATCACTGAAACACCAATTGCAGAACATCGAGCATCATCAGTTGCAACAACTCCCACATCTGATTCTGCAATATCTCCCTTACTGCTTCTCATCCCTTCATTATATTTTTCTGCTCCTGATACTATTCCATAACTAGTGTTCTCTTTCACTACTACTCCAACAACTGCAAAAAATTGTGCTCAGCATCACCAGATTTGGTTTATCAACCTCAAAGTGGTAGTCTAATTGTGTTAGTGTGAATCTGATGTTTGTCAAAGAATTTCACTATGTATACCTTTTTCCAGATTCTACACTACATTCCAACTAGTTTACACCATCTTCTTCTATAAAAATTAGGAGACTTTACTATTTTTTTCATATTATTTGCCTCTGCAAACTCAGTTTTGGTGGTTCCCAACTTCTTGGAATCTCAACCAATTACAATTATATAAGATTCAACTTTTTTAAATAATTATTACAAAAGTAACATACATACATACATATATATATATATATATATAAAAAAAAAACACTTCATGAGTTTTGTCCTGAACTAGGATTCTGCAGCAAATTACTGACAAATGCAGCATGTGCAGTCACACAGAGCAAATAATTTTGTTAAGCAGAAATCTCAATAACAGACCCAAGAGCAGAACTATGAATTATTTTTCAGGGTGATGAATTTAAAATATCATAATGAGAAAGTAATTAAATTTTGATACTTATAATATAGGTAAAAAAAATTCTTTTAGAACAAATAATAAAAATGGCATCCTTTATTCTCAGAAAAAGATGAAACCATCTCCAAAAGTAATTTATCTTTCAATATCAGTAAAAGAACCCTACTTTTTTTCAAAACTCATTTATGTAATCATGCAACCCAAACAAAATGCTGTCTTTTGACTTTCCCTGGCATGAACACAGTGAACATGTGAAGGGATGCAAAAGGGTAGCTGTATATTTTGATTCTAAGCTCATCTCAATCTGGTCTCTGACATGGGAGAACTTCTTCAACAAACATTCAATTCAACCATTGAAATCAACATCTTCACGTAATTTATGGCAAAAACAATTTCTCGAAATACCATGAATAAAAATATAAAAATCTGAAGTGAATGAATCAGAAAGAGAACTACTGACTTGTGGTGGCCACGAAGGCGCAGAAGATGATTTTAAGCCATTGGTGTTTGTGGGGCAAAACCTCTGATTGTAATAGCAAAGGAGAATCCATGTGTGGTGAGAGCTGAACAAGATTCAAGGACGAAGATATTTATGCAGAAAACTTGATCATGATGCTGACGTCTGTGATTGATACAATGGAATTCAGCTCAGTTTTGGTTTGGCTGATGAATGTCACAAACCACATCATATCAAGGATTAGTGTTGTAAAGTAATTAAAAGCTATTAATACCATAGTACTAATTAACTTATTAATTAATCTGCACTAATGATTATGCTATGTTTATTTAAAAGGGTGCAAAAAAGTTCATTAGCATTTAATAAAGAATGAGGTATTAACTTTGAGCCTCAGACACCTCTTTTATACAGGGTGTGTATTGGACACACGTATTGGATATCGACCCGACACTTATAAGAAACTCGTAGAACACCATTCAAATTCAAAAAATATTTGTTGAATTTCTACAAAAAAGAACTGAAACATATTTGTGCACATAAATCTTTATTATCCATTATAAATCATACATATATAAAATATATAGATCTGTGTTTCCGTATCCTATATTTTAGAGATTATACGTATCTCTGTATCATTGTTTGTATCTTATCACTGTGCTACATAGGTTATTAAAAAAAAAATCATTTTTTATTTTTGAAGCAATTATAATTTATATCATACCGAGAATGATGTTGGCTTGGAAATAATAGTTGCTGGATTCACGTCCATATTCAGTGAAAAGACTAGAAAAGAAAGAAGAACTTTTATGATTATGAGAATGGATTTTCTTGAAACAGGCATGGATATATATGTAAATGAAGATTGAAGTATTCAATTATTAGATTTTATCTTATAAGTTAAAGTTCTTCACATAAATTATTCTTCCATTAACAATTGCGTGAAAGCAACAAATTCCATTATTATAATTACCACTTGTTGTGTTTGGAACTTATGTGACTTTGGTGGGTCTTTTTTTGTCTGCTGTTTTAAAAAAATATATAGAAATGGATAGGCTATAAAAGTTAACCAACATTTTTTTTTTCTATTTTTTTAGTTAAATTTCATGCTTTAAATCAAAATTTTAAATTTTAAAACAACCAACAATCTTTGAAAAAAAAAAAGTATCACTGACATTGACTTCTATTTAATGTTTTTTTAGTAATTTTTATCTTTCAAAAGTAAACTTTTATGATGGATATAAATTTTTTTATCACATTTTCTATCCACATTTATATATTGAATAATTTTTCATAAGAAAAATCATAGCAAATTAGTAATATATTATTAAAAGATTAATCTTAACATGATAAATTCATATATTATTTAATTAATATATGAATTCGTGACTACTTAATAATGTTTACTTAGAAAATAAGGACAGGAATTAATAAAAACGTGGATGATTTTTTACTTAAAAAAATAAGCACAATGAAACGCATACCTACTTTGCTTTTGCTTTGTTATGAGAGTGAAATTGTTTTATATTGTGGGTTTCACGTTTTTTTATATACTTTTATTTTATCAAACTACGTGTTCTAACTTTATTCAATATATATTATTTTTTATTATTCTTTACAAATATAACTTATAAATTAAAAGATGGAATATCATAAAGCATTAAAGAAATAAGTTTATAATTGACCAAGAATATGGGCACTTGATTTGAGGATAAAAGTAATATTTAGTAAAACAATTGTTGTAGGTCCCAAAATGTTGCATCTTATCCATGCTTGCTTCATACAAAAAACAAAGATAATTATTGACTATTACCATGACTTTATTTAAAGAAAATATAATTTAATAATTTTAAAAAAAAAAAGTATTGAATAGAAGATGATGTACACATATATAAATACTTAAGCCATTATATTTATTTGTGGTTTTATTTTAAAATAATAAATAGAAGATGATGTTTGGTCCTACAAGTATAAAAGAGGTAATGCCAAATATTATCTTTTCATTTATTTTGATTATAATTTTCACAAAACAACTGTCGGTGGTTGTGTATATAAAAAGCGGGTAGAAGAAACATTGGGCCAAATATATGGCCCAAGAATATTTTTAAAACTGAAGGTGCGAACATGAAAAAGGAAGTGGCAAATAATAAAATGCTGTACCAGCCTGACGGCCGAGGCTTTCAAAAAAGGAAGTTTCTTCCTGCATCCCTACATTTTTCTTCCTGCACCCCCACAATTTTGTAAATTCTGAAACTGACCTTCACCTGTTATTTGAATTCGGGATATGGGAGTGTGTTACGGATTCATCAATCTGGAAGTGAATCATGTTGCTTTCTGGATGAGGGGGTGTTCTGGAAGCAAAGTTTGCATAAATTATTGATTTTCGGATTGTTGAATCCAGAAGCCTAATTTTTGTTACGGATTGATGAATCTGGAATGATTTTTTTCAATTATGGATTTCTGAATTCGGAATGCATATTTTGAATTATGGATTGAAAGATCTGGAATGCTTTTTTCAATTATGGATGTTTTGAATTTTTTTTATTTTGGATTAACACTGTTATTCATGTACTACTGAAAGCACCAATCCAGGAGATTACCGGACACGTCAATCTGAAATTTTACCGGAAGCGTCAATCCGAAAATTTACCGGATTTCATAATCCGGAATAAAAAAAATAAATGTACAGTTTTATATAGGAACAATTTAGTCTTTGCGCAACCTTATGGGGGTGCAGGAAGAAAAAGGCAGGGGTACAGGAAGAAACTGCCTTCAAAAATTGGTATAGATACAAAAACGTACAGGCAAATAGCAAAAATGTTGGACCAGCCGAATAAAAGAAAAAATGGTGGTGCATATGTAAAAAACAACCGTCCTTGAAATGATAAAAGGTTAGGCCATACAAATGGCCCATACTCAAGAGAACAAAAATGATCTCGGTGGGAATATCAAACTAAGGGCCCGAAAGCGAAATGACACATTCTCCCTGCACCTCCATACCTTCTCCCTACACCTCCATATTATTTTTCATTCTAACACTATCATTCTGAGTATATGTTAGGGTTTTGTTTTTATGGAGACTGTGGTGACTTCTTCTTCCTCTTGATTGCTTGTGGTACTGAATATTGATGGTTGAGATAAGTTTTGTAGTGTTTTTATTATTCATTTTTCTAATCGTTTATTTTTTTCATATATATCAAACTGTACAATGCGTAACATTCCTTACTATAATACGTATTTTGGATTGTACAATTTGAAAGGTAATTTCAAATCCAAAAATATCTTCCATGTTGTACAATCCATAGTGTAATTAAAATTGTAATGCATTATAGTTTCTATTTAGAAGTATCTTTCGAATTGTAAAATCCAGAATGCGTTACATTATTTAACAGAAAATGGATCTATTTTTTGACAAATGATTACTTAAGAGCTCTACCCTTAAATGTTCATAACTTGAAAATGAAGTAGCCTTTGACAGTACAGTGAATGAATATTTGAATACTTATTGAAAAGGTATCCATTTTTAGAATCTAGCTCACTGAAATAGGAATTTAGCTTTATCATGGGCTTTTTGAAATAATGCAAATTATGGAAATTATGGGCTAACCTATTAGTGTGGTCCAGCCCACTATCTATTATCCAACCATAGAAACAACACCAACTTTCTAGTTTCCTCTTTCCATTAATTTAACCCTATTATCATTAGGCTAATTCTCATAATTGTGATTTGCACTCATCATTTTCTTTAAAAACCCTAAATTTTCCTTGTTATCTTTTTCGGATTTTCGCATTTGAAATGAAAAAAAAAAACTTTTGGATCTTAGCATTCAGAAGACAGTTATATGTTGTGAATAATCATGTCCGAAAGGTACGTTTCAGTTCTAAATTTGCATATCCAAAAGATTAAGAGTGAAATAGATATTTTCTATGATATTATTTTGGTGTTTTTTGAAGCCTGGCCCACAAGCCCAACCCCACTGACCGAATATTTTGTGTATGGGATATGGGAAACCGAGAAAGAGGAAAAGTTTTTGCTTTAACCAAGCAGCTTCCTGAGGAAATGGATAAGGATCTAACCCTCTTTTAGAATTATAGCTTTAATCTTAAAATAGAAGCCAAATCTAAAAAAGATCATTGCATACCCATGACATGCTGTTCTTGGTTAGTGTGGAACCCATAATGTTCAACAATTATAATATTACTTGCACGACCAAACCCTAATCTACATGCTTCATCTCTTTCTTCCCTTTTCACCTGCATTTGGGTACCTTTACTTCATTCTTAACCCAAAACTATGCCCCATATATCCACTTTTTCTATGTTATCTATAACCCCTCTTGCAACTACCTCATCTTTAGAGATTCACATTCATTAGAAATACAAGTATTTCATAATATATAAATACAAAATTTATTTTATAAAGTTAAGTTAGATTAAACTGTACTTTTTAATGTGGTATCAGAGTCATTTTAGAGCTTAGTCTAGTAAGGTTTGTTGATATCGTCTATTTTATAAGGTTGAATTAAGTTTAAAGTCCACTTCTTAATACTCATTAGTAAATTTCTCAACAATCAAACAAAGATACTGTGCAATGGAAATTGAGTATTGACGATCTGAAACCTATAACATTCGGTGTAACCAAGAATATGGAAACTTTTAGTTGGTGTGTAATCTGTCTTTCTTTCTTATGTATTTTTTTATATATACTAAAATTTTCACCATATCTCCTGTATATATGATTTTGTTATTATCTAATTCAATAATAAATGTTGTTTCATATTTAATATTGATTATTCGGAATCCATTTATCCTGATACGATATTAATGTTCTGAATATAAAAGTTGATGACGATGAATTAGTACACATTATCGAGTTTGGTCGATGATGCTAAGTAGAATTTTGATGAAGAAAAATATTTGTTAGTTTGGAGTGTTTAGACTATAGTTAGATTAGTATGTTGTTGAATGTGTCGCGTTTGGAAGCATTGAGGTTTACTAAGTTTAAGGTGGTTTGTTAGCAGCACTTTGGACAAGGGAACATATCACATCTACCTTCCTCACCTTTTTGCCCATGTTCGTTTTATGAGTAACAGAATCAAAGTAATTAAGCTTAAACCATCTATTTATGATAGGGACATCAAATTATAATTACTCAGTTCATTTTCTGCAATGTCATTCCTATTATTGTTCACCACACACGCATAAAGATTATAAAAAAAAAAAAAACAGATTAGTTGCTATTTATATCAGTGAAAGTAATAATTCACAAATGATACACATCTTAGTAATAATAAAGTAATTTTAATTCATAGAAATATTAATTAATTATTTGAAATGAAATGGACAAAATGCCAAATTTTTAGTTCTTTCAAATTTTTGTCTGGATTGAAAAGTTAAAAGAAAAGTTGGTATTTTAATAGTATCTCCCCTGTTTTTATTTTCGTCATCCCTATTTCTCCCAAAACAGTGGTTACTTTTTAAAGTATTACTTAATTTTTTTTTCTAGAAAATGGATAAAAGTTTGATTGGGTGAGGCATAATAAATTTTGTTGAAATAATATTAAGAAGTAAATTTTAGGTTTAATTAAATATTATAATCGGTTTATAAAGACACTTATATTATATATTGCAAAAAGTCTTTATCTCTATTCAATATGAGATGTTCTACAAAATTATTCACATCGAAACTCTCTAACTCGTGTGTGACTATATATTTGTGGGTGATCTGACAGCAAATGTATAGCATCATGGATCGAGTCCATATTACATGTGAACAACTCGCCTACCGCTTTTTATATTTAAAGACATTAATACCGTATCAGCACAAATCAAGGAATCCCGGATAATTAGTCTTAAATAGGAGGAGATAACATTTATTACTGAATTAAACCAATAATAAGACCATACAAGGAAAAGGAGGAGAGGAGAGCACTACCCTATATAAGGAGAATAAGACAACTCACAGTATACGAACAACACAGAGAATACTTTCAACTCATGTTTTATACTATATTTTTATACTCTTATTAGTCAAAGTATCTTCTGCATATGAAGTCTTCTCAAAATTTAACCGAACCCAACTAAATATTTTAGGTTTGAGATCACAAATACTCTCGTTTGGAACAAGATGATTGATAACTTCAATTAATTTTATTATAATACATTCAAGATGACTTTGTTATTATATTAAAAAATCAATTTTAAATCAATTTTATAAAACTGAGTAAATTTTAAAGTCTAAATCTTAATAATTATTAAATTATCCTGTAGTTGCAGCTCAAAAGAAACAGAAGTTAAAAATGTACGAGGATGTATGAAAGAGTGGGTGGCACAAAGCGCATCCTCGTACCTTATAAACTTTGGCCACAACCCTAATTTATTTAAGGTGTTGTTGGAAATAAAGGATAAGTATGAATATTGTATGGTGTGAGGAAGCGAAAAGAGATTGCACATGCAGCAACAGCAGCAGCATGCATTTAGTATAAACGATGATGTTGGAAAGAGTTGTTTCATAATTTACTTTATTTTGTGTTTGGTTGAAATTGAATGACAGTGACTTTCAGTGGGCTGCTGAGAAGATCCTCTAAATCCCACTAACGTTGACACCACCCCAATTCACAACTTCCTTTCATCACCATACCATAATTATTATTATATATTAATTCCTCATATATTCAACTTAATGTGATACTAATTACATGCTTATTGTTATAAATGCTTATTGTTGTAAATAAGAGAGATGTATCTTGAGTAGACCATATAGTTAAGTGAGAAAGAATATTTTTTAATAATGTTATCCTTTGTCATGTTATTTTTTACCTTTTTTTATATAAGATAGTGTTTTCCCTTTTTTTTTTTATCTGGTCTTGTTTTTAGCTATTGTTCTAGCTGAGGTTGATTGACACATTGAAGAGCTCCCTTCAAACTCTAGTGATTCAAACCCTTCTGAAAAGTAGAGACTCCTCTTGTGATGACATTCCGACGTTCAAGTCAGTAAGAGTATAAAATATAATGAGTATAATATAAAATAAAAGTTTGGAGTACTCCCTATGTTGTTTATTATATGATCTTTCTGTAGAGCATAATTTGGTATATATACACTGAATTGTAACTTCTCCACCTTTAATCATGATTCTGTCTTAATTGAATGTTTAAAACTGATTGATTGAGATCCCTTGATTTGCGCTCTCTTGTAACTTTATATCCATATATCGGAAAACAACCATAAATGATCAACTATCGGGTCAGGCCCATGACCTAACAACTATATTCCCAAATTGATTATAAATTTTGCATATACATCAATCTCCATAATTAATGTTTTTTCTTCTTTATAAGAATTAAATAAAATCTTTTTCATTAACTTCAAATCCATTTTACCACATTATCGGATTCGGTTTACCTGAGAGTTATTATATAATTATTTTTATTATGAATGAGATTTTCTAGACATGCTTATATAATTACTTTTATTCTCAGCAAAAGTAAACTCCAAATGAAGAACTCAAGAGCCATATTTCTAATGGGCCACTTCTTCCTAAGCCCAATATAATATCAATTTAATCAAATTTTAAATCCAACAATGATTTTTTTTTTATATTTTTATTAGCTTCTTATGTTTTCAATATTCATTTAGCTTCATCTTCAAATCTAACATTTTTTATTAATTACTAATAATTAAAAAGCATACCGTATCAAAATATAAATGACTAATGATTGTGTTTCCTTCCTTTATATTTTTCCAATGTTGATATTTCCTTAATCCCCTTACAAGCTAAGCTTCAAACTTTTTCTTTGTTTGACATTGCACATGGCAAAACACAGTTGTTGACTCATCATTACCTGTGACTTTTTTTTTTCACTTTTTTGAATGCTTTTTTACTCCCTATATTATTGTACTTTTATTATAGTTTTTTAATTTTTTAAAGTCGAAAAATTTCATTAAAATTGTAAGTTATTTTAAATAACTTATAATATTTATTTTAAAAAACAAATGACCTTTTTTTCTTTGAAATCTGTAAAGCATAATTACAAAGTTACTTCACACAATCAATTTTTTAATTACCATTATATATAGTAATGATCTTAAATTCTGACCACTAGATACTTGTGGCCACAAATTTATCCCCTGATTGCGGTGAATCAGTGTCCTTTTCTATTAATATTGACCAGACATTTTTTTCCATTATTAAAAAGACAGTTTTCTACATTTGTGAAAATAAAATAAAATAAAACGATAATGTTCTTTAATCTTAATAATTATAGTAAAATTAGTTAATGCAGGGAAAGAAGAACATGTTACTGGGTTGTGAGTATAATCAGTTCACACTGACGAAAGCCAAAATAAACTGCATTAAAAAAATGGTGGAAGTTGAAAGTTAGTAGTACCTGTAGATACTATAGAGAGTGTATGTATTCATGTTGGGTTTTAGAAAATTCTGAGAACCTTTTTTATTCAAATGTTTTTAAACTTTTTAAATTTTATTTTCTTAAAAATATAATATATCATAAAATATTTTTTATGGATATAAGAGTGAGTGACACCTTTCATTTAAATAGTTGTTGTTCTTATTGAGAATATGTTTGGAGGATATGGTAGTAAGAATTTTGATATTTCTTCACAAGTGAATTTTTATCTCGGTTTTTTAATAGATGGAGAGGTACATTTGAGAAACACTAAGTTACTAGGGAAAAAAAAAATATAATGTATTGAATAATATGAATTTTATTTTTATGTTGATGTTATGATAGTCATTATGGTTCATAAATAATCGTTTAACTATTATAAATCATTAAATTAATAGTTAATTTCATGATTGACATTTGTGATAATTAAAGTTCGTTATAAAATACTGATAATCCCTTTGAATCAAGGATATTTCTGATTTTACAGCACGTAAGTACAATTATATTTTCTATATATTTGCATACTACTGAAATTATATATAAATCAAAACTATTTCAATCACATAATAAATAAGTCAATAACAATTAAAAATTAATTAATAAATTAATCAGTTTATATTATCCAATAAAACCAAAATTAATTTTAAAAAACATTTTTTATAATATTTATTATTGTAACTAATACCTACTAACTTAAAAGTCGAAAAACCTTTTAAAAAGTATCTTCTTTATTTTAATAAAAAGAAATAACACTTAAACAATTACAAACATACTAAACAAAAAATCACTTTCTCTATCAATATAACAACACTTTTTTTTCCTTTTATTTCTCTCTTGTCAATATTTTTTTGGTGATGTTCTCTCTAGATTAAGTTATATAAAAGACCATATTTCTTCATTTTATATTTTCTTGAATTATTTTTTTAAAAAAATTCTAAGCCTTATTTTGATCGAGGATGATATTTTCTAGCCGAACAATATATATTTATAGTATCCGAAGAAGTCGTGTGAAGAGTGATTGTTGTTGTTTATTTATAATATGAAAAGTATTTTTCGTGAACACACATGTCATATGAAAATGATAACTAAGGTGACATACATAGTTTTTAGCGAAGAATGCTTTTGTTTGAATAAAGAGTGATATAGAAAACAATACAAAAAAAATAAAGAATAAAAAATAAGTAAAAATTATAAAAGTTTTTTAAGATATTTGAATAGTCAAAAGTACGAGAGAAGTTTAGTTTTTCTTTTTCTTTCAGCTTCTTAGAAGAATAGAAAAACTTTTCCTATGACATATTTGTTTTATTTCTCTCTCTATATATTTTTTAAATAGAAATAAAATAATAACTATGTTTTGGAATGAGGTTAAAACCAAAAAACTATTCAACCATTCATCGATCGATTGGCTTCTATTTTACTTTTTTTTTCTTTTTTGAATGAATTTTTACAACTTTCGTTCTTTTCCTTTTCATATCCTTGAACTCCATATTTGAATGATATTTACAAAAAACATTCCGATGATCAAGTTAAAGTTTGACACTCGACGTTCAGTGTTTAGTACTAGATGATCGCGTATTTGATTATTTGAGACCTGTACTTATTTATATAATTATTGTTTTATTATTAGATTTGATTAATGATTTAATCTGTAATTAAAAATACACTATTTAATGCTTAACTTTTAATTAGTTCACCAGTCTTTTGATTGGGTGTGATGGTCTCGTTCGACTTAAATTAGACGATGGATTCGACTCGATAATACAGATCGACTGATACAAATTATAATTATAATTCTATTTTTATAATTCAACGTAAAAATTAGTCCACACAAATTGAAACAAGGTTTGCTGAAATGGAAGTTGTTAAAAGGTAAGAAGAAAAAGAAGATGATGTTATAATTATATGTTAGAGAATATAGAATAAATTGAGGAAATGTGAAGAGGAGGAATAAAGAGTGAGTGAAGAGATGGGAAGAGATTGTGATACACGTGTACGGTGAAAGATGGATGAGACACGTGTGTTGTGTTGGGTTGGGGGACACATCCTTATATGAGTTTGAATGAAATAAGATTTAAGATTTTTATGCTACATTGTGTCAGAAGGTCAATGCCCACGTGTCCCTCACTTTTTAATAAAACTTAAATTGGAAATAAATCTTCTCTAGTTCATTTTTATTAATAATTTTCAATTAATTTCAGTGGATTATACTTTTAAAAATAAATTAATATGTTAATTTAAAATTTTTAAAGTAAAACAAGTTTAATTGATCGATCAAGAAATAATTATAAATGAAGTGTTTTATTGATTTTTTTTCTTTGATGTAAAAGTTGGGCTTATATTAAGGAAAATATATGATTTTTCTGATAATATTTTTATCGTAATACCCTATTAAAAAGAATTCATTTAAAAAAAATTATTTGACACTTGTGAGTATAAAAATAAAAGTATGAAGAGTTGAGTGATTACATATAGTAATATATTTATAGGAATTCATGATTTAGATGTTTAGATAATATTTAAACATGATTTATGAATTATTATGTTCATTGATGGTTAATTTTATATTAAAATGTATTAAAGTAAATTGTCAACATGTTGAATGTATATGGATTATATTTGGGGGTAGGTACACTTTTTATTTTTAATTAAAAAATAGGATTTTACTTGAAGAATATGTCACACGAAATAAATCCACACTCAAATTGGCAATTAACAACTCAATTCCCAAATTTTTAGCTAATAAAACCAGTTAGAGATGTTAGTTTTGTTTCATACATATTGTTGGTATAATTTTATTAATTTCTAATAACTTTCAATAATTATATCTTAAAAAAAAATGAAGTTGAAAAATTAATTCTACGTATATTATATAGGAAAAATTTATATTAATATAAATTTTTTATATCTATTTATATAAATTAAAATTGATATAATATACATTTTCCATGATATATAAAAATAAAAAAAGAATGACTGATTTGGACGTTTAGGAATTAAAAATTTGACGCTGAATATGTTTTGAACGCAAAGTTTTAAGTCATAGTTTTCCTTCACCTTAACGTCATACACTGTTTTAAAATCTTTATGTTTATCTTCACAGTTTTCTACAATGGCGTAATCAGAATCAGGTTTTCAGGGGTTAAAGTGATCAATTCACTATTTTTAATATTATTTATAAAATTGGATAATTCATGTTTGGGAAGCATGACTTTGTTTTTGAAGAAGTTGTATTCTATATGACTTTAACTTTTAATTTTTAACAAGATTGAAGTCGTGTATAATTAAAATCGTATTTAATAAACATGATGCATTAAAATAAAATATAACTAAATATTATTATATGTAATTAGTTATTTAGTTTTTAATATTATAAATATTCTATTTAACCAGTTATTTAATTTTCTTTTATTATTATATATAACTTTTACTTCCGTATAGATACATTTTAACTGAATGATTTTTTTTAACGTGATATTAGATTTGAGTTACCGATTTTTATTTTATTTTTTCTACTAAAGTTGTATTTTGTGAGTATGATTTGGTGTAATTGAAAGTTTGATATTGAGTCACACTAAAAGTTTTTCTTTATAAACTTTTTGTTCAATCGTTGATTTATATGAAATTTATTAAAAACAATTAAGAGGTTGCAAGATTTATTGGTAGACTTCTGAAAAAAGGTTTTATAACAGGTGTTCTGCTGTTTGTTGTCTTTTCTGTGTAAGAAGTTTTTGGACATCAGGTTTGTAATAGTTTGATACAATTTAAATTTTGATTCGATTAGATGTGTTTGTGGTGCTTGTGGGTGTAAGGAAGTTATTAAACTTAAAATTCACTTCTTTGTATGGTATCAAGATCATTTTAAACTTATCCTATTTATTAAGTTACTCGTTATCGAATAACGAATTCTAAAATTGATAATATCAATGTTTCGAGTTGATTTGTTAGATTTTTTAAATTTCTCAATCAAACTTACAAGTTGATAATCTCAACCTAAGAAAATTGTATTGAAGATGCTACATAATGGTAGAGTTTGGGAGAAGGGGATGAATGGGAAGACATATATGGGAAGATGAAGGGGAGAGGATGGGATGAGAGATATTTATGGTAAAAAAAGAGGAAAAAGAAAATGGAGGGTGGATGACAAAAGTGGTAAAGTATTTTTTGGATTGTGGATAGAATTGTGTAGAAAGAGGAACGTGTAAGGCAATAAAGGAATGGGGTAAGAGGAGAAAGAAAGGACATGCATGTGGCACAATCCTACAACAGGTATTAAAGGAAAGGACGATCTAGGGCAACGCTACAACGCCAAGTGTAGCCTTTGCAGACTCTCTGCCACAAACTTATCAACTCTTTCAGATCCAACACAATCACTCCTTCATTGTTTCATGCTTTGTCTCCCCTCACTGCTACTACCCTACACCATTCCCTTTTCACATGCAAAATTCTCAATACTTTAGGGTTATCCTCCACGTTTGCACCTACCTCTCTTCGCTGTCACACCAATCATTATTCAACCTAAACCTAAAGGATTTTTTATATTCTTTACTGTCAACTCGTGTAAGACTATATATTACGGGTGATCGGATAATGGACCGATAACGAGTAATCTGATAAGTTCAATAAACAGTTATTATGATAAGTTTGAAATGATTCTTATACCATATGAAGAAGTGAACTTTAAATCTAATTAAATCTCATAAAACCAACAATAAGGTGAGGTTTACACCCACTTATATACTATGAAATGTCATAATCTCTTGTCAATGTGAGATCTCCAACAATAATGCTTCTCAACCTAAAGTTTAACCAAAAACAATAATTTTCACTTCAGTAGTCTTCAAATTTAACTAGAAATAGTGGTTTCCAATTCAGTAGTCTTCAAGTTTAACCAGAAACAGTGATTTACAGTTAACTAGTCTATCTTTTCCTATGATCCCTCTTCCTTATACAAAGTTTTTCCTCTATCTAGTTTTCTTTCTAACCCTTATTCCCTCATTATTTTCTATCCCACGTATAAAGTTAAATTCTTTCATTAACTACGGAGATCAACCACAAAACCGTTTTATCCTATGAGTGGATCAAAATCAAACAACATTGGATCAATTTAACTCATTCTTAATCAATGTTGTTAACCTAGGTTCCTTCATTTGGTGCATAACCTGCATCCTAATTATAACAGCTCAAAATTAGAAGGTGTCTAATCTTTTGCCGGCCTATTCACTTATGATTTACCAACATATAATTAATGTCTTCAAAGTTCGCTTCATCTACCTATTCAGCATAACCATGATAGTGAAAGCTTAATTGTTTATCTACTTCTGCATGATGAATAAGTGAAAACTATGTTATCACCAACATAAAATCTAACCTAATATCAACATCAATAATACCAAAGATAACCAAAGTAGTAGATAAAGATGGAATATATAATATCAAGAACGTAACATGGAAGAAAGAGAGAATCATTATTATACAAACAAAAAAACAAGAAGCACACATGATCCTTTAAATTTTTACTAAATTTAACAATCATAGTCAAGTATTCTCTTTAAATTTTTAAAAGATATTTAAATGATATTTACTTCCATTTTTTATTAATAAAATAAAACCTATATTTTTTTTTTATTTTACTTAGTATAAGATCTATTTAAGTATACAAATAGGTGAATTAATTTAATTATATAGTTTATAACTATTTTTTCCCAGTATTTTTTTTATCAACAAAAAATAAATAAAATAAAATGAGATATTTCAGAAGTATCAAAACCTTTATACAAACTTTAGAGATATTTCAACCTCTATACTAAAAGTGGTCAAGATCAACTTATTCAACATCTGATCTACGAGACTTTACAACCAAATCAATCCTCAATATTAAAAGGAATGGTATGATAAGCCAAATCAAAAGAATTCATCTATTATGGTAAATTGTTTGTGTGTTTAATGATTGGAAGGTTGCAATGTCCAGAATTAGAAGTGAGTGTTTGACTTGAATGAGTTTGGGTGTGGTTGATGGGAAAATTTATAAGAGGAAGTGAAAGAGGAATTGAATTATAGTATGCAGTGGCAGTTCACAAGATATATGAGTGTAATGAATGGTATTTTGATACTCTACCAACAAGTGCCTTGTCTATGAGGTCCTGCAATCCATCCATGATATCTTATGTGGTCCACCCACAAAACTCCAACACAAATGTTGTCCCAACATTTCATGACATCCACATCACTACGTAACTCAATAACTCACTCATAATTATCACACGTAAAAAACTAATTTCATGCTACACTATTTTGGCTGCATCAGTAAACATACTGTGAATAGAGCAGTTAAATAACTTCATGGACCATCCTTCATGTTTGGTATATTGGTGCTTCACTAAGATGCATGGAACAATTTCGAACAGTCAAACTACTTACAAAAAAGACCTACCTTAAACTCTCTGAATCACGACTACTCCTGATCTCGGGTTATTTTTGGTCAGTGTAAATGGTTGATTTGTAAAAGTTATACGTTAGTTTTCAATTTCAGGTCGTTGAGTGTACTAGTCGGCTCCGTACAATAGGTGAGAGTTTTGCCATCTGGTCATAATCGACCGATACGACCAAAATCATTAAACTTAAACTGTGGTTAAGCATTAGGTTTCTTAATCATGATCTAAAATTTTAATCTGGCTCAATAACAAGTACCTATGATAATCATATAAATAGTCACAAATTTTGAGAATAAGGCACGCCATCGTTTTGCACTACTACTCTGAATTCCGAGATTTCACTTGAGTGTTGGAGTGCCTTTTGCAAGTACCATTTGAGCTTGAACCTTTGGTGTGTCGGTTCTGTGTTGAATGATTGTTTTAGTATGTTTTATAAGAGTTGGATCATCTTTAAAATTATTTAAATTTATTTATTTATTATTGCTGATAAAAAAATTCATTTGAGTTTTGAATATACGAGAACGAGGAATAAAACACAAAGAAAGAATTGTGAAGCTGTTTTGAAAAGGGAGAAAGCAGTGAGAAACCGACCGATCAAGATAGAAGATAATAGTTATTTTAGTTTCAACCCATACCTATCTTTCATTTTTATAGATATATCTATTTATAAAATCATCAATATCATAATAGGTTTTTGGATTAATTTATAAATTGTAAGTGACTTTTCGTATAGTAATTAAGTTAATCGTGTTAAGAGAATACATAAACAAATCATGCATGTGGTTAATTTGGCGGTTTGTATATGAAAGCTTTATGCGGTGATAAGATGTATTTTACCTGGTTTTCTATTCCAATCAAAAAAATGTCTGAAATATCGAAATGGAACATTAATTGTCATGTTGAAGGAAGTGTGACAGAACAATTTGCGGTTCCGAGCAAAAACATACATATTGCAAGCATGATGGAATATGTTGACGTTAATTGAAATGGACGTTTTCAGAAGGCTCATTAGGGTTTTTGATTTTGAGTTGGATTTACCACTTCACCTCTTTCACTTTCTTTCTTCATCTTATTTAGTGCTTCTCCATAATAAAAGCACAAACCTTTCTCATAGCATAACCACACAACCTTAAAAAAATCACTTGTGCTTAATTAATAATTTTGTTTTAAACTGAGAGGTACATAAGCACTTTGGTAAATTGATAAGTTTGAAGCGTGTCGATGATGGTGTTTCTGGTTCTAATCTTTGGAACCCTATCTATGATTGAAAAGGTAAAGAATGTGTGTTTGGAGAAGGGAATGGGTGGTTCGTACTAACCATGTCCTGCACAAAGGTAGAATATTACAGGTCTGCACATTCTCTACACAACTCTAATGATATGTTTTCATTACCTTCCACTGTTTCTCAAATGCTTTCATCGTGTCCTTTTCCATCATGCCAAATCATGCTGCTTCAAATCCTTTTTCTTACTCTGGATTTTTGGAGAACATTGAAGCGTTTCAAAAGAAAAAGGTAGAAAAAAATAGTTAATTGGTAGATCCAATAGATGAGTATGAGTTTAAGTATTCTTCTCTAACGAAGTTTGGAATCAAGAGAATGATTGTACTCCTTCTCGATTGACTCGTCTTTTTTTCTTCTTAAAAAAATTTCAGTATTATCTTTTAGTTGTTTCTGTTTCTCATTTTTGTGAATTCCAAGCATAAATGATATCTGTAAAAGATACTCTGACATTCAAGTGAGATTTCGATGTTCGACACTCGGTGTTATTAATATGGGATGATGACGTATCCGATTATTAAAATTTGTGTTTACTTATATGATTATCATATACCTTTATTATTAGGTTTGATTAAAAATTTAGATAATAATTAAAAATGTATTATCTAATAATTGACTACTGATTAATCTTATTAATTCTTTATTTAAGCATAATAGTTTTAGTCGTATCAATACTCGGTTAGTCTTATTAATTTTCTTCTTAAATATATTAGTAATATCAATGGGCCTTAATTGAAGTTGAGCCTTCAGTATGGACCTTATTGGTGCATGTATGAAAATGAAATTACAGAAGATTGGTTTGTGCAATAAGTTATAAACTTTGTAGGGTTAGATTATGTTGTCATTGTCTTGAAAATAAATAAAAAAAAGAGAGAAAAGAAAAGGGACGGTTAGGATAAGCAGAAGGGTGTGGCGAAGAGCTAAAATGATGAACAGTGACATAGTGACATGAAAGTCAAGCAATGCAATGTAATGGATTAGATAGCCATCAACTCTCACATGATTTTGACATAAGATCAAAAACTTTTTTTTTTTTAATTTTTAATTTACATCAACCACTACAACAATTAAAACCCTGCTTTCTTTATTTATCATTAGGTAACTCAATTTATATCATTAATTAAATTCTTAATTTAATCATCGATTTCATATTTATCAAACTAAATTTATTGTTCTTTTTTTATTTATTTATTATTATTATTATTATGGTTGCTGTAATATTACAGTATCCACCGCTTTCCGGAGACCCGGGGCGTGAGACCCACAAAACGACGAAAAACGAAACACGACACAGTTTGCTCATTAATCTAAATCACAGTCAATAACCGCACGCCACGTGCCCTCAGAATAACACTTCACTCCACATACATGGCAAACGAAGAAGCAGTCTGTCACGTAGATCACGCAACCACCCCGGTCATTTCAAAATCGCCCTTTACTTTAACCGCAGTGGAAAATTGCAGTTCATTGATTTTTTTAACCCGACCATGGTTACCCCCAACCCAACCCTGGTCAAACGCGAGTTAAGTGCCAGTTTATAACCAAGCTAACCCTGCCGGAGTTTCTGTAAGCAAAAGACATCATCCAAAACATGATGCTCGGAGAGCACCGTCGATCAAATCCAACGGTCCACGTTCCACCGTGGCCAGCCCACGATGATCCCACGGCGGAGATGTACTCCGCGTTTTTAACTAACGACGTCAATGCTGCTGAGTACTCTCCGTACTATCTTCAAGAAGCGTTAACGGCGCTGCAGCGCTACCTTCCGGCGAACGAAACGGACGCTGACTCCGACTCGGAGGCTCAGCCCGACGCGCCGGTGGACGCGTACTCCTGCGACCATTTTCGCATGTACGAGTTCAAAATCCGTCGATGCGCGCGTGGCAGGTCGCACGACTGGACCGAGTGTCCGTACGCGCATCCCGGAGAGAAGGCGCGCCGCCGCGACCCGCGCAAGTTCCACTACTCCGGCGCGGCGTGCCCTGAGTTCCGCAAGGGGAGCTGCAAGAAAGGTGACACGTGCGAGTTCGCGCACGGTGTGTTCGAGTGCTGGCTGCACCCCGCGCGCTACCGCACGCAGCCTTGCAAGGACGGCACCAGTTGCCGCCGTCGCGTTTGCTTCTTTGCGCACACGCCGGAGCAGCTGCGCCTCGTGCCGATGCAGAGTCCTCGAAGCTCGGGGGAGTCCTACGACGGTTCTCCGATGAGACAAATTCTACAGTCCACGGCGTTCATGTCGTCTCCGGCGGCCTCTCTTTCTCCGCCGGAGTCTCCCCCTCTGTCGCCATCCATGAACGAGATGGTGGCTTCTCTGCGAAATCTGCAGCTGGGTAAGATGAAATCGATGCCTCATAACCGAAACGTTTCGGTTGGGTCTCCCGGTTACGGGTCACCCAGAGGCTCAGTGCTTCGACCCGGGTTTTGTAGTCTTCCGACAACTCCAACACAGCAACCGGCGAGGTCTGGGGTGAACTATTTGGATATTTGGGAGCAGAGTGTTGAGGAGGAGCCGGTTATGGAGAGGGTTGAGTCTGGGAGGGGCATAAGGGCGAAGATGTTTGAGAAGCTAAGCAAAGAAAACTCTCTGGAAGGGTCGGGTTCGGGTCATGGAAGTGGGGCTCCGGATGTTGAATGGGTTTCGGAGCTTGTGAAGTGATTGTTGTGGTGGGTGATTGAAGAATGAAGAATGAAGAATGAAGAAGATTCCTGTAAATATTTTATTTTGGTGGCATGCATGGGTGAAGTGAAGTGAAGTGAAGTGAAGGGGAGAATCTCTTTTTTGGGGGAAGTTTTTCTTGGAAAATCAAGAGTTTTAAGAGTTCTATATGCATTGATTTGGGAGATTAAATCAAAGTATCCATAACCTTTTGTATAGCTAGAAGCTTACTATTATTGTTAATTATGAATTATCATCACCATGTGTGTCTTTTGATGTTATTGCTTTCACCTGCTAATCTCATTCATGTACAAATGTATAATATCTAGGAGGATGATGATCCAAGTCCAATCTTGTTATGCAAATTGCTTATGTAATCTATATATCTTATCCAAATTGTTTTGCTCTCATTCACTTTTCTTTCCATTTCAGCTTGTAAAGGAGATTTTATCTTATTTGATCTGTTTTTCTCAGTGGCAACATGGTCTCTTCAGTTTGTGTAGTGAAGATGGGAAACAAGAAAAATACTGTTTTGTGGTACAAATCTGTTTTGTGGTTGATAGTTGCTTGTGATAAGGGGTATGTTTGGGAAACAAAATAATGAGTTTACTAGATTTGGAATGTTTAAATTTATGGAAATGGAGATTATTGTGATTGAAGGATATGGATATGGTGAAGCCTACTAGAAGTTAACAATGGCTGCAAGCTCATTTAGGAAAAGAACAGCTTCTGAGTATGGCCTTAGCAGAAGATGTATAGGCCCTTTTGGTAAAGATTAAGATCATAACAAAACACCAGGATATCTAAGTTTAGGATACAAAATAAACCAAAATCAAATACAAAAGAGATCAAAATAAATGGTAAATTTACCCTTTTAACTTTTACTCCTTTCACTTCATATAAATAAACCATTAAAGATGTTTCCATATCAAGTCCGGTCCGTTAAAGGGTTAAAGGGATTATTGTGCTGTTCGTTAGATCAATTATCGGATTTAAGTTCAATGTATTATTGTTCATTAGGGTCGTTAGATCAATTATCATATATCATATTTAGCTCATTATACGAATTATCATAATCTTATCGTAATCCGTGCATTCAAGATATTATTGTTATATATCATATTTAGTTCATTATACGAATTATCCTAATCAGAGCATTCAAGATATTATTGTTATCAAGTTTGGTCCTTTAAAGAGATTATTGTGCTGTTATCAAGTTTGGTCCTTTAAAGAGATTATTGTGCTGCTGTTAGATAAAGGATCGTTAGGATCAATTATCGTATTCAGTTATTATTGTCCTGTTCGTTAGGATCAATTATAATTATTATTTGTTAGGATCAATTATCGTATTCAGGTTGTTAAGATCAATTATCGTATTCAAGGTATTATTGTTCAGGTTGTTAGGATCAATTATCGTTACGGTCAATGGTCAATTATCGTTCGTTAGAGTCAATTAGAGGTATTATATTAGGGTTAATATCTAAAAAGGTATTATTGTTGTTAGGATCAATTATCTAAGATTAATAAGTATTGATATAGTCAATTAGAGATATTATATTAGGATTAATATGTCGAGAGGTATTATTGTTAGGGTCTTAGTCTAAGAGTTAATGAGTATTATTATTATGGTCAATTATCGAATTTAAATATTATTATTAAAGGTAATTATTGGATTTGAGATTATTATCGCATTTGAGCTATTATCTCAAGATATTATACTCCATTTGAATCCGTATTTTGGTAGAGTGTGTATATATATTGAAGGAGAAGATGTTAATGAAATGATTAATCACGTTCTTTTAAGAAGTTTTTTTTATTAAAATCAGTAGATATTTTATATTTTTTTCCAATTTGAAATTAAAAAGTGAATTTTAAATTTAGTACACCTTATTTATAATATTTTTGTTCACAATAAATTAGAAAAATGAGAAGAATAAGCAATCGTTTTTTAAATTAGATGATAATCCAGTTATATTTAGATGACAAATTTTTTATATTAGTCAATGCATGTATTCCAATGAAGAATGGTGGGGTAGCCCATTTTGACACGAAAATGGTGACTTGTGAGTTTTGTTTGAAGTTTTGTCCAATTGCAAAGAGCCTCCATTGATGATAGTTTTAGGGAGGTTCCATTCATGATGTCACTGTGTCACCCTTTCTTACAGGATAAAACACCACACTCAAAGTCCCTAACATTCATGGCAGTAACATGCTTTTCTTGCTTCAGAACAGGAAAAAAAAGAACACACCCTTACCATCAACTACTTAGTCAAACAAATATATTTTGAGTATATAAGATTAAAGAAAAATCATACATAACAAACTACTATAAGAATTAATGAGTTAATCTAAGGTTTACAAATGAAGATGAGAATTAATCATAGAAATTGTGTTAACATAAGATTCAAAGCGTGAAAACTAAACTCATTCTTGTATATAGATTGATAAATATAATGTCAAAGTACATATTTATTAAAATTACACTTAATCATTATATATTGAGTATTCTAAATTCCGAACGATCATCCTGACATCTAAAGAATTGATCAAGCATAATTTAAAATTTTTCCAATCTATTTTACCTTTTAAGATTGGTGTCTAAACTTCTGATATGTATGTTTTCGATTAAAAATAAGTGATTTGTTTTAAGTTCATCAGGTGTTTATTTTGTTGCTTGAGAGGATATGTCGTTTTTGTTTTGTTGAGTTGATTGTTTAGTGTTCAAGATGTATAAGGATTGAATCACCCCTGAAATGATTCATATTTATTTATTAAAAATTGTAATAAATTAAGTAGATTGTCCTAGCTACTCATGGACACTGGGTTGAGGAAGTGTTGTGAATAAATTAAGTATGGTAAGAGGTGAGATGAGTAATTTGATATGAATAGGTAGTTTGAAAAGAAAGGGTATAATGCAGTGATAAGGATCTTAGATTTGTGATCATGAAATTGACTAGGGAACATATATAAATATTAAATCCAAAATTGTCAAGCATTGACAATACAATAGTGCTTAAGCTTGAAGATGACACATTTGTAAATTAAATTAAAGGGTAACACCATATCACAATCCTTATTTCACAATTTGACATGAATAGAAGAAAAAAGAAGACAAAGTGAAATATTTTTTTAGGTGTTTGCATTTGGATAGAGGTAAACGAACATGAAAGAATAAAAAATGTTAAACAGAAGAAAATTAGAATGAAAATTGAGGTTGCTTTAAGGAGTGTACAGTGAGAAAAAAAATATTAAAGATAAATTAAGTGAGATTTGATATTTTCTAAAATATGAAATTTCATAAATTTTACAGTCAAGAGTGCATATCTTTCATTAGAAAATCAAACCATGTTTTTTCACTTTTCTTTTCGTCCCCCTCTTTCTTTATTTTAGCGTTTTACGTGAAAACTTTATAATTTCTAAGAACATTTATCTTGTGTTTGGAATGAGGTGAAAATTATGAGATTAGAAAATGAGAAAAAAAGTTAAAATAAATTAAAAATTAAAAATTAATGTTTTTGGTGTTAGGGTTGGAACCAACTTTCTTTTTCTCTCTGTTTATCTTTTTTTTTTAAATGGACTCTCCCTTTATTCATTTTCTTCTCGTACTCGTGATCTCCAACTTTGGATAATACTTATAAAAGACACTCCAACATTTTAGTGAGATCTCGGTATTTGGTGATATTAGTACTGAATGATGACGTATCTTATTTATTGAAATCTGTGTCTATTTATATAATTATCATGAACACTTTGTTATTGGGCCGAATTACGATTTCAGATCATAATTAAAAGTGTATTTCCTAATGCTTGATCACTGATTAATCTTTTGTTTAAACATAATAAACTTAGCCGTGTTAGACCGGGTGTTGAAACTTCCGGCTGGTTGTTGAAACTTCCGGCTGTTGTATGAACCCAACCGGTACAATTAAAATTTTGAAGTTTTAACTTCTGCTTTGTTTTCTAAACTTTCTCTTCAATGAAACAAAGAAAAAGACATGTTATCCATGTTTTTTATAGGCACTCTAGAGTGTTATGCAATAGGCCTGCCAATCCTGAACATAATAGTAAATACTCGTAGTAGCATGTATTGTCATCAACGATAGAAGACAACATTTTTTTGTCGTTTTGTTCTTAAAAGGCCATGTTTGTGAAAGTTTGCAAGCAAATATGAAACAACACGGGAAAAAGGAAGGAGGAATGCTATTGTCTCAAGGTTAAGGCGATTAATGGTCTTCAATTTTGTCATGTAGCACAATTCCAATGGTCTTCAATGCAGTAATGCAGAATCAAGAAAAGGGTACACCAGATAAGAGTTGTGTTTGTGATGCATTAGAATACACATTTTTTCATTACATTATTGTTTCATATGAAATTGAAGTGTGATTTGGTCGTAATATTTGCAGGATGATCTAGAAAAGTAAAAGTGGGTGATTTGAAGGAGAATTTTGAAGAGGTCGGATCCAAATGAAAGGTGGAGATCTCAGAGATCTCAGCATCCGATCAGAGTCAACCAACACGTTCAGAGTCATTAAACTTAACAAGAGAGTTAATAAGACAAATGATTAAACATTAAGTAATACATTTTTGACCATTATCAAAAACTCTAATTCAACCTAATAATCAAATAACTAGTCATAGATTTAAAGAATAAGGTACATCATCATCGTGCACTAATTGCACCGAATACTGAATACCGAGATCTTACTTGAACGTTAGAGTGTCTTTTACATGTATATATCATCCAAACTTGAAGTTTACAAGCAAGGAAGAGAGGTGTGAAGGGAGAGTTGTGAAGCTATTCTGAGAAGATAAGGAGCAGAGATAGATCGACCGATCGATCGAAAAAAAGACAACTATTCTCTTGATTTTAACTCTATTCGAATTCGAAAACATATAAGTTGAATTTTTTGATTAATGTTTTGTGACAAACATTTTTTGTTGTGAGAATGAATAAATGTAAACAAGCACGTCGCTGTCTGAAGAGTCTATACATAATTGCCAAAGTGGAAGTTTGGTAGCATCCTTAGTAGAGGGAAAACTGTTGGTTGTGCTGCAACAACTTTGTTTTGAATATAATAATGTTACTGTGAAAATTATTAAACAACAGACAAGATGAAAGAGGTTGTGGCATTTTGGGGATAAGATGGTGATGGAATTGACTAATACTGCCATACAATAATGAAACTGAAAACACTTTCATGCACTGTGTAATATTATTGTATATGTATATGTATATGATGCATGCATGTTTATATTCATCACAAATTATCTTAAGACAGAATATCAATAATGTCGTTGGCACTATCCAAGAAGACAGAATCCTACAAAGAAGATAGCACCTCTTTGCTATGGTTCGAGTTGGATTGATGCAATCATACTTCATAATTCCTATCACTGATCACAATTTACTTTTTATGCTGTTACAATCACTGTAAAATGCTTCTTTGACTTTCATTTGCATTTATGAAGTGTTTGAAGTTTCTAAATTCAATTCTCAATTATTAAAAATTACGTCTTAGTAAAGATTAAGATATTTCATATTATCTCATATTAAAAATTTTGATTTTTGATTTAAAAAACATAAGAATAAACAACAGCACACTAACATATTTACAATTTATTCCATCCTGAATGGAATTCAAAATTCCATTTCTAAATGTGCAAAAATTGCTTAATTCCTTTCACAGATTCACTTTCAGAGAGATTGCAAAAAAAGTTTGGTTTTTTGAGGGGCCAAGAAGCTGATTCTATCTGGACCTGAGCTTTTGCACTGTTACATTGTTGGGTCTTGGTGAAAACTGACAATTTATTTTTCTATTGGGCTACAAACATAAAAATGCAATTTGTTAATATAATGGTGTTTGATGGCTTCAACTAAGGGTACAGGTAAAATAAAAACTAAACATAGTTTTTGCTATGAAAAAGGTAAATGTTCCTTAAGTATGTTTAACATACCTATTTATCAAGGAACAATCCAAAATTACTAGTTAAACTCAAACATCACCTACTTAGTTGGTTCTGGCATTAGCCATTATATTTTAAAGAATATATATGTATTCTTATTCGATCGGATGAGTTATGTCATTCGACTTCGGTAAACGATGGATCGAACCAAAACACATTCCGAGATTCTTATGTAACACTACAAGAAAATCATGAAATAGAAATCAATTTTTAGATACCAAAATAATTAGTTACAATAGAAACTAAAATAGAAACTATTTTAGAAACTAAAAAAAAAATTGGTTTCTAAATTAGTTTTTATTATGATTAAATAGTTTCATGATTTTCTTGTAGTGTAAACTCTGAGTGAAGTAAAACACTTTATGTACCTTGCATCTAAAAATGATATTTACTTTATTAATTACTTTTCTCTCAATTTTAATTAAGTTATTCAAAGGATTGAAATCAGTAAAGGCAATTCAAGTTTTTGGATTTCCGAAAACCATGTTAAAACAGGAATTAATGTGATTTTAAATGAATTTTCCCTTGTTAATTTTCATAACAATTCCACTAAAAAAATTGAATTCAACTTAATACTCGTAAGTAAGTTTCTATTTAGATCTCATTTATATTTTATCGGAGTAGAGTTTTTTCTTATTATTATGTACAACTTAAGTAATAATAAAACTTAGAAGTTCAACTACGTCAACCACTCAACTAAAGATATTAAATTTGTGGAAAGAACTCATACAATATATTTATTTTTATTTGAGTTTTAACCAGTTTTTATTAAGAGAATAATTAATTTTTAGGTGAATATTTTAACGTGGATAATTAAATTAACGTCACAATTCTTTATTTGATATATTTTTTTTATAAATAAATAATTGTTATAAAAAATCTTGCATCATTAATGACCCACATGATGAGGATGAGGTAAGTTCAAATATGAATAAATGTAATAACCAATGAATTTCTTTATTATTACTTAAAAATAAAGATTGTAAAAACATTTTATATAAAAAAATTATTTTAAAATTTTTATTTTGATTTGAAAATCAATTGTTTTAAGACTTTAAAAAATAGTCACAATTTACTATTATGAAAATCATTAATAAAAATTAATTTTAGAGACAAAAAATAATTACTTACAATTTTACTAAATTAGAAATTATTTTAAAAATTAATTGATATCTAAATTAGTTTTTATTTTTGATAAATAATTTTTAAAGTATATATCTAACGGGTGTCAAGGTTTTAGTTATCAATTATTTAAATTTTAAAATTGATAATTAAAATTCATAGCTAACTATAAAAATAACGAATAATGGACTAACGGGTTAAACAAAACAGACTAATAAGTTTAAAAAGTTGATACAATCCGTTTGAATGATACTAGTAGATAATGTCGAATCCGAACCACTTTGTCATCCTTGCTTGCTTAGATGTATAAGTGGTGAGAATGAGACATGATATATGGTTAAGTGAGTGATAATGATAAGAAGAAAAAAAAAAGTATATATGTGTTTGTGTACATGACAATTGTACTTGAAGTTATTGATGCCTCATTATTGACTGCTTCTTTCTTCAGAGTTTACCATTGTTCCAAATACATACAGTGAGAAGAGAGGGGCAGGTATAAGATAACCAAAATGGAAACAAAGCAAAGAGCCAAGTCAGTTAGGGAGTGAGACAAAGTCAAGCATTCAAAAGTTGCAATCCATGTCACTGTGTTTTTATAACCACATCTTCTCTAAGCCATTTGCACCAAATATATTCACTTTCTCTCAATCTTTTTTCTCTTTGTTGTTCATCATTCCTGCTGCTATATTCAGTTCAGTGGCCAAGTGTAGGCCATGGGAAGGGCTCCATGCTGTGACAAATCCCTCGTCAAAAGAGGGCCATGGTCTCCCGATGAAGATGTCACCCTCAAAAACTTCCTTGAGAAACATGGCACAGGTGGTAATTGGATTGCTCTCCCCAAGAAAGCAGGTTTCTTTGTTCATCAATCATCACTCATTGTGTTATCAGTTATTATTACTTTCATACTGATATATTTGTTTGTTGAAGAGATTAAGATATCTGTCGAGAACACGAACTTCTCGACTAAGGAAGACCTAACTAAATCTCTGAGAACACACGTTAAAAAAACTTATCGGACAAAATAAAATTCACCTAAGTAAAAGTGTAAACAAGAAAAACACCTCGATTTTAGGAGGTTAAGTTAGAATTTAAAGTATACTTCTTAACAATATTCATCAGTTCTTAAAGTCTATTTGGATGATGTTAACTTATCTGCTTTTCAAACATCATACCTTACATTAAGAATTTTGCCTTAACTGCACTTTATAAGATGTATTCTCTTTCAGGGCTGAAGCGTTGTGGAAAGAGCTGTCGTCTAAGATGGCTGAACTATCTGAGGCCTCATATTAAGCTTGGAGGTTTCACTGAAGAGGAAGACAAAATCATCTGTACCCTTTATGGCACAATAGGAAGCAGGCAAGTTCATATCATTATCTTTTATATGTGAAGATATATATACCATAAAGTTAAGTGCATGATATGTATTATTGAATGTGTGAATTTGGCTTCAGGTGGTCCCTTATAGCAGCTCAACTCCCAGGGAGAACAGACAATGATGTCAAAAATCACTGGAACACCAAGCTAAAGAAAAAGTTCTTGGCAGAAAACACTGTTGCCACAAGCTACAACAATGGCACTCTCAGCAATACTAGTTCCTCTCACCAATTCTCATGTTTTGCTACTCAACCTCAAGTTGAAGCCTCTCTCTTGAATCAGAAACAGAACTCAGCTTGGTTTGACCCCTACAATACTTTTGATCTGGAACAAACACCAATTTCAGTTCCTCTTCCAATGCCTCAGGAATTGGAAGCATTTGATACTGGGGGGAGCAGTTATAGTGCACCACCCTCCAAGGAAGTTTCAATGCCAGTTTTGAATGCAGCTTCATTAGCACAGCAGAACAAACATACAGAATGGTTTGGCTACGACTATGCAGGTGAAGATGATCCAAATTTACTTGAATTTGTGCTAGACGATCTGCTGATTAATCATGGGTTTGAATCTCCATCATGTGTGGCTAACCAAGACTCATTCTACTCATCATCAAACACTTGAAACAAAAAAGGGTTACAGAAAATAAAGGGAATGATCAAGTTATTCATATATAGTAGTAGTGACAAATGAAATACCTCTAACTGGTGTTTAAGCTTCTGAATAAAGTAGCTGTTGTATGTGGAATTGTGTTAAAGAGCTTCTGAATTATTTTCAACGGATTGTGGTGTTATTTGGAAGTGTATAGAAATGAGTGAAAAGATGTAGTGCATGTCTTTTTCCATGTTAGAAGAATCTCACAAATGGTGTGCTTTTAATGGTATGAAATTTGTCCAATAAGAGAGAGGAAAATTCAGAAAAAGTGATGGCACGTGGTCACCAAAATTTGTTGGGTTCCAAGTGCTCATGAAACTGGTGTTGGTTCTTAAGCAATTTCCAAAACAGGAAAAAGGGTTGACTCTGACATTAACAACTACACACATCACCCTCTCCATGCATGTGTCTCTCTTGCTTCTGAACTTGCCTCTGTCCATGCATGTGTCTCTTGCTTCTGAAATTGCTTTGTTCTTCACTGACCAGACAATAAGCTTAAAGAACATTCAGTTTTTACTTTAAAAAATTACTTTGATTTATGTAGGAGGGTCATAAACTGCATCATGGGATAAATTTTATTTTGGGTTATGATAAATTGAATAAAAAATTTAACTTTTATCAATTAAAAATATAAATTTAATGAAATTCAATTTATGAATTAATAATCTGTTTGGGCATCAACATCCAATCCTTTGATATTAATAATATTAAAAAAAGTTATTAAAATAAATAAATTTCGTGACAAATTTTCGTAGGGATAGTCTTAGTTTGCAAATTTCTTTTGAAAAATACTTCCGAAATAATTTTTTGTTGAAATTCCACGTAAAAATCTCGATTGAATTTGGGACAAAATGCGACAGATTTCACGTCAAACGGATGAGTATTCACCAAAGAAGAGAGCCAAACAGTTTCACACACAAACGAACCTTCCTTTCAACCCTAACAGTGATTAATAAAAACTTATTGCAAATCTTGTGGGCTGAATTCGGGGCTCAAAACTAAGCCAAAACTCAACACACACAATGACAAATGTTTGGTAAAAATTTCAGACCAAAAGACCCAAGGAATAAGGCGTAGTAAGTCCCAGACTGAGGGTGAAAGAAACCGGTTTTCCAAATCAAAACGTCCTGACTTTTCTTCCCCATATCTCCTTTTTGTGATTATTTCATGGACTTGCCTCCTTAGCTGTGTGCAAACAACATATGAAAGTACTTGTGTAATTTTTCTCGAAATTTTTCAACGCAATAAGTACCAAGAAAAAAAATTGCAGAAAGTAGGGCGAAATTTCACAAGTTTCGGTAAATGATAGTCTTGGTTTGCACAAAATTTATGAAAAGTTCTCCCAAAATAATTTTTTCCTGAAATTGCACGTAAGAATCTCAACATAATTTGGGACAAAACGCGAAAAAAATCCGGTCAAACGGATGAGTATTCACCTAAGAAAAAAATAAAACAGTTTCACACACAAACAAACCTTCCTTTCAAGCTTGGCAGTGATGAATAAAAAATTTATTGCCAATCCTGTGGGACGAATCTGGGGCTCAAATGATATGATTCCAATAACATGATAGAGGTATGATATGGATTCAACAAGAGTTGGAATATGATTAAGCACTTTTTAAGAATTGGATCAATGTTTTTAACATTCAAGAACTCACCAAAACACAAAAATCAAACCAAACTCACATAGAAACCCATTTTGAACAACAAACCCATGGAAAGAAACTCAAGAACACAACATATAGCATTTATACCCATGGAGGACGTGACCAAAAAAGCAAGAACAACCAATTTGCACTGATTAAAATTGAATATAAGTGCAACAAATGAAAGAGGACATCATAAGGAAGAGATTGCATCGATTGAAAGTGAAAACAAACAAGTAGAACAAAAATGGGTAATTGGAATGAAGGAAAAATGGACTTATTTGGATGAAGCTCTTGGAATGTGAACGTCACTTGAAGGATGGTTGGCTTCAAGATGAGTGTTGTTGCCGCCACTTGAGAGCCCAAGAATTCACTCAAGATAAGACTAGAAGAGAAGAAGACACAAGTCTCTCTCACTCACTCACCAAATTGGTAGAGGTTCTTTACTCTCAAAAATCAATCTTATTATTTCAAAGACCCAAGTCTTCCTTTTATAGGGAGGAAGACCGGTCACCTTTTACAAAAGAAGTTTACAAGAGAAGCTTTCTAAGGTAGCCTTCTAAACTCTTCCAATTCTAGCGCCTAAATGGAGAGTGAAGAGACACCTTCTAGACTTTTCCTAAAACTAATGCCTATAGGTGCTATACAAAAGAGGTGTCTTAGGTTTCCCTCTTTATCACCTTCCTAAACACTATTCTATATTGTTTACAAATTTATACAAAAGAAACTATAAAGAGAGATATTAATTGGAGCCAATTCTTGAATGCTTGTAGTCTTCTTTTGGCTTTAGGCTTGGTCCTCTCTTTATTTTAATTCTTTTTTAATTTTTGAGAAGACTAGAAGGAAGAACTTTAAATGTTTGGGTGGATGGCCTCTTCCTCCATTAGTAAAATCCTCTCTTACTTGATCTCTATCATATTTTTTTACGCGTAATACGAACACGATTTTTTTTTTGCAGAAAGTAAGGGAGAATTTCACAAGTTTCGGTAGAGGATAACCTTGGTTTGCACAAAATTTATGAAAAATTCTCCTGAAATAGTTTTTTTTCCTGAAATTCAACGTAAGAACCTCGACTGAATTTGGGACAAAACGCGACAAATTTAAGGTCAAACGGATGAGTCTTCACCTAGGAAAAAAATCAAACAATTTCACACACAAACGAACCTTCCTTTCAGCCCTGACATTGATGAATAAAAATTTTATTGCTAATCCTGCGGGTAGAAACTGGGGCTCAAATCTCAGCCAAATTTCAATAGACACAATGAAGAATGTCTAGTAAAAATTTCACACCAAAATACCAGGGGAATAATGCGTAGTATGTCCCAGACCGAGAGTGAACAAAATTGATTTCCAAAAACAAAACGTCCTCGCTTTTCTATCCCGTATCTTCTTTTTGTGATTTATTTACGAACGTGCCTCCTTACCTGTGTGAAAAAAACATATGAAAGTATTTGTGCGAATTTTTTCAGCGTAATACAGACCCAGAATAAAATTTCAGAAAGTAGGGCGAAATTTCACAAGTTGTGGTAGAGGATGATAGCCTTGGCAGAGGACAAAATTTCTGAAAAATTCTCCCGAAATAGTTTTTTCCTGAAATTTCACGTAAGAATCTCCACTGAATTTGGGACAAAACGCGACAAATTTCAGGAAAACGGATGAAAATTCACCCACGAAAAAATCAAACAGTTTCGCACACAGACAAACCCGAAATCGTTTTTCCTGAAATTCCACGTAAGAATCCCCGCTGAATTTGAGACAAAATTCCTGAAATTCCACGTAAGAATCCCCGCTGAATTTGAGACAAAACTCGACAAATTTCAGGTCGAACGGATGAGTATTCACCCACGAAAAAAATCAAACAGTTTCGCACACACACGAACCTTCCTTTCAGCCCTGCCGGTGATGAACAAAAAATTTATTGTCAATCTTGTGCGACGAATCTGGGCTCAAATTTCAGCCAAAACTCAGTAGACACAGTGACGAACGTCCGGTAAAAATTTCAGACCAAAATACCCAAGGAGTAAGGCGTAGTAAGTCCCAGACCGAGAGTGAACAAAACTGGTTTTCCGAAAACAAAACGTCCTGGCTTTTCTCCCCCGTATCTTCTTTTTGTGATTTGCTTATGGACGTGCCTCCTTACCTGGGTTGGTTTGCACCCAGGTAAGGAGTAAGGCGTAGTAAGTCCCAGCTCGAGAGTGAACAAAACTGGTTTTTCGAAAACAAAAACGTCCTTGTTTTTCTCCCCCGTATCTTCTTTTTGTGATTTGCTTTTGGACGTGCCTCCTTACCTGGGTGCAAACAACATATGAAAGTACTTGTGTGAATTTTTTCATCGCAATACGGACCCAGAATCAAATTTCAGAAAGTAGGGCGAAATTTCACAAGTTTTGGTAGAGGATAGCCTTGGCAGAGGACAAAATTTCAGAAAAATTCTCCCGAAATAGTTTTTTCCTGAAATTCCACGAAAGAATCTCCACTGAATTTGGGACAAAACGCGACAAATTTCAGGTCAAACGGATGAGTATTCACCCACGAAAAAAATCAAACAGTTTCGCACACAGACGAACCTTCCTTTCAGCCCTGACGGTGATGAACAAAAAATTTATTGCCAATCTTGTGGGACGAATCTGGGGCTCAAATTTCAGCGAAAACTCAGTAGACACAGTGACGAACGTCCGGTAAAAATTTCAGACCCAAATACCCAAGGAGTAAGGCATAGGAAGTCCAAGACCGAGAGTGAACAAAACTGGTTTTTCGAAAACAAAAACGTCCTTGCTTTTCTCCCCCGTATCTTCTTTTTGTGATTTTCTTATGGACGTGCCTCCTTACCTGGGTGCAAACAACATATGAAAGTACTTGTGTGAATTTTTTTCATCGCAATACGGACCCAGAATAAAATTTCACAAAGTAGGGCGAAATTTCACAAGTTTTTGTAGAAGATAGCCTTGGCAGAGGACAAAATTTCTGAAAAATTCTCCCAAAATAGTTTTTACCTGAAATTCCACGAAAGAATCTCCATTGAATTTGGGACAAAACGCGACAAATTTCAGGTCAAACGGATGAGTATTCAAACACGAAAAAAATCAAACAGTTTCGCACACAGACGAACCTTCCTTTCAGCCCTGGCGGTGATGTACAAAAAATTTATTGCCAATCTTGTGGGACGAATAAAGGGCTCAAATCTCAGTAAAAACTCAGTAGACACAGTGAGGAACGTCTGGTAAAAATTTCAGACCAAAATACCCAAGGAGTAGGGCGTAGTAAGTCCCAGAGCGAGAGTGAACAAAACTGGTTTTCCGAAAACAAAACGTCCTGGCTTTTCTCCCCCGTATCTTCTTTTTGTGATTTGTTTATGGACGTGCCTCCTTACCTGGGTGGAAACAACATATGGAAGTACTTGTGTGATGTTTTTAAGCGCAATACGGACCCAGAATAAAATTTCAGAAAGTAGGGCGAAATTTCACAAGTATTGGTAGAGGATAGCCTTGGTTTGCAAGAAATTTCTGAAAAATTCTCCCAAAATAGTTTTTTCCTAAAATTCCACGTAAGAATCTCCACTGAATTTGGGACAAAACGCGACAAATTTCAGGTCAAACGGATGAGTATTCACCCACGAAAAAAAATCAAACAGTTTCGCACACAGACGAACCTTCCTTTCAGCCATGGCGGTGATGAACAAAAAATTTATTGCCAATCTTGTGGGACGAATCTGGGGATCAAATCTCAGCCAAAACTCAGTAGACACAGTGACGATCGTCTGGGAAAAATTTCAGACCAAAATACCCAAGGAGTAAGGCGTAG